>NC_056745.1:45876448-45893948 GCF_019279795.1 Protopterus annectens
ATGCATGTGTGGCAGTCTGTCAAGCTAGACCTGCACATAGAATTTTTTTCTGGGTCCTTTTTTGCACTCTCGCTTTCTGACCATAAAACATGCTCCAATTGGATTTGAGACCATTAATTCCCATGTGGTGTGGAACCTCTCCAGAACTAGGAATGTGACAGCTGTCCAGAGAGGGCTGTCATTTAGGAAGCCATAGGGAATGCTCGTCATTGGCAACTCAGTTACAAACAGGTTTCTGTACATTCTAATCTCTGTCTTGGATACGTGGGCACACAGCCCACATCACTGTGACAGCCACTAGCCCTTCCTGCATGCAGCTGCGAACTCCCTTGCAATTACTGAATGAAGGGTAACCGTCGTATTGTATAATGATGCCCCACACTCCAACCACAAGGTTGTTCATTCTGCCTTTTCCGCTTAAGGATTCCAACCCAGTGCAAATGGTTCCCCTCCCAGATGGACATGGATTATTATTTGTAACTAGATGACCTAAGATGCCCTTCCATTTTTATAGCTCTTGATTATTTCTCATTTACTAAAATCTATCTTTTCATTACTAGATGATTCACTGTCAGAGAGATTTATGGACAGTGTCCCTCCTGAGTAGCCTTGTGGATATGTTCAGCTGTAGTCAGAATAGATTAAATTCGGAATAGGTGATGATCCTGCTTATATTTAGTTATGTAGGTAGGAGGGAGAAACTGTGCAATGCATTGCTGTGATGTAATATCGGAGTGGAGATGTCCGAAGCTGATGTGGCATCAGTAGATTCCACCAAATGGTCATTGCATCTTCCATCGTGATAAGATTCTCAGCATTTGCTCTAAATTATCTGCTGATCGTTTTGCTGCTGGCAAACTAATCCCAGAAAAACGGCCCCGGCTGTGGTTTGGTTTGTTAAAAATAACATTTTCAAAAGGAAAGAAAATCTGATTTCCTAAGTTATAGTTGGTTATTTGTTTCTGTTTTTAAGTTTGATCTGCTTTAAAGGTCAGAGCAATCCAATTTTGCCCTTTCTGGCAATTTTGTTTTCTCTCTGCTCCATTATGTCACCCCTGCAGTTTTGCATGTTAGTTGCTGTTTTTATTGTTCACTATTATAGCTGGGAATTGTTTGGCTGTTATTGTCAGGTTTCGTGACTTTTGACAGTAGAACTCCTGAATCAGTGTAAATGCAGGCATAAGTTCCACCACAAGGTAGATTTCATATGTATTTTACTTCGGTAAAAAAAACATTTCACAGTTGAATGTTATGTGTATGTATCATTTACTCCAACTGTTAAGGAAAGGGAAAACAGGTTTTTGTTGTATAGTTTTAAAGGTGGCTGTGCAGAAATTCATGACAAGGCTTTTACCTTGGGATTGACCCATTCTGTGTGTTTAGGACCAAGCCTCTGCATTCTAGAGATGATTGTAGGTCTAAAGATATAGACAACAGAAGGAAACTTACAGCAGGCAGAGGTGAAAAACCTGAAAAAGCCAAGTGTTGCACCCTGGGTCCTAGTGCTAAAAATCTAAGAGAAGACATTGACTTCTACTTATTTGCCTTCCAATATGTTTCAAATTCTTATGAACATTTTGGCTGATAAATAACAGTCCAGTTATACTTATTATATAGTTCTGATTCTAGGCAGGTATGCAGATTTTCCTGCAACCTCCATACAGTTTCTGCAAGATTCTTCAGGAGTGGTTCCTTTCCTGTTATTGAGTCAAGCCAATGAAAAGGTGATGGAGGCCTCCTTCTTACTCCTCTGGTACTAAGGCAGACACAGATATTTCTTCTTTGCCTCATTTTTTTCACAAGAATATTCTGATTCTCCTTATAAATAGGCCTATGTTCAGGTAGCAGTCTTGGTGAGACTGAGCTCAAACCAGCAGGTGCCGTTGTCAGCAATGAAAATGCTTAGAATGCAGTCTTGATGTCAGGTCCTCAGCCATTAGGAATCAACTCCACCTTCATAGACTGTGCTGCTGGTGTCAACAGCTTGGACACACATGCTGTTTATCAGATGTTTCTTTATCCTGGGGTTCAAGATCAATTAGTTAGGCAATGTTTTTGGCACCAGTGTTCCAGGGGCTGTTAATGTTGGAAGGGTAGTCTTTCCAGCTTTCAGGTTCAAGGTCTGGACATCAATCCCAGGGTCAATGGGTGTTTTGGTCTCATTGTTGGAATTCTAGTTGTTCGTGTTGGGCTTAGAGCAGATGTCTTTCATGTCAGTATCAGCCTTGACTAACATTGACCTCAGCAGCAACTGCTGGCACCCTGAGCCTCAGGTATGGCATCACTGGTGATGTCCTTCTATTCATATGCTGCAGTATTCATAACATGAGGGAGTCTACCTCTGGCTGACTCGTACGTCCGGCCAGTATACCAAAGTCTAAATGCTGCTGTAGGGTATGCGCGATGCCACACATCAGTTAGCGTACATTGCTCATAAAGAGATGTCTAGTATAAAGCGTATGTCAGCACATACCTACGGCAGAACTTTTCTGCCACCTGTCCAATTTCCAGCTTCAGTCATCACTCACTGGAGAAGTCATGTTTGTGCTTCAGATAAGTACCCCAATGGGGGGTTTTCTTTATTCCATTTGTCTGCTGTGTTGTTTTTTGCAGTGAGTACATGTCAGCTAGGAAGGGCAAGTCTCAGTGTGGAAGGCAGATTTCACATAAAGACTCCCACCAGCTTTGCTTGTTTTGTCTCGGCCCAGATCACAATCACACCTCCTGCGCTGTCTGAAAGGCCTTTGTTCCAAAAACCCTCCACAGCCTTCCCTGCAGCTTTCAAGTGCCCAGATTCCTAGCCTCCAGCCCTCAAATGCCCAGACAGATTTTACATGGTGCCCAAAGATGCCAAATTCCTTTTTAAGGCACCCTCTGCTGATCCAGCTACTATTTCAGTGACCGCAGATAAAGCTTCTAAGCTTTTACCTTCCACTTCTCTGCTCCCCTCTGCATTGTTTTATGGTAGCAGTCAAGGGGTGATGAGTACCTCTAGAGCAGTCCCAGCTGTTACCATTGGTGTACTCAGTGGTTATTTTACACTTTTTTTCTTTTACCCATTGTTACTAGCCTCGTCATGCTAACCTCCTGTTTCTTGGTCGTAATAGCTTCACAGGTAAGTACTAGGCTTGCTGCCCTCTGATAAGGAGAGCTAGATCATGAGGAGACTGGGGAAAAAGTGTGTATGTCTGCAACCTTGGCCTTCAGGGCAATTAGTTATCAGACGCACTTAGCCAAATATTCCCTGGCTCTTCTAGCAGATGCAGTTAAACTCCTATCAGAGTTCCCGGATTCACCCACCAAAGCCAAGCTCTCAACCATTCTTAATTCCTTCTTGCAGGTCACCAGGCACTCTGTCAAATGCAGTTATGATGCTGTGGAGGCCTCAGCCAGGCCTGTAGCTACTGGGTTGTTCCTGAGGAGGTATTCTTGGCTTAGATTACAGCCTTTACCAGATGATATCAAAGCTAAGCTCATGGATGCCCCTCTGGGTAACAAAGCCCTATTTGGCAGTGCAGCTGCAGAGCTTTTTAAAACTCTTCAGGAGAAGGGAAAGAAACTCCAGGATTTAAAACGCATTTTTTTGTCTCCTGTTCCCGCTTCCAGAGCAACTACCCAGGCAGATCCACCTTTGTAAGAAAGCGAACTAAATGTCTCTCAGCCAAAGGTAAGAGGGATTCAAGGAGACAGGTTCCCTCTACATCTGCTTCTTTCACACCTTCTCAGAAACAGCCTTTTCGGGTCAAACCTGGTAGTCTGTGACTACCATCACTCCAGATCCATCTACCCCCCCCCCTTCTCTTCACCTCTCTCTTTCCCTTCCAGCTTGGAAAAGATAACCCAGAACTCTTGGGTCCCTTCTGTCATCAGTCAGGGCTATTTCGTGGTACTGGAAACCCCTCCTTCTTTCAAGGGCATCCCACAACCTCCACAAGACCAATTGGAATTCTTCCCACTAGTCCTCTCCTGTCCTCTTTTCTTTCTCAGGGCATTATCCAGAAGGTACCACCATGTCAAAGGGGAAAAAGATTTTACTCCTGGATGTTTCTGGTCCCAAGAAGGGATGGCCCTTGGAGGCCCATTCTGGACCTTTGCCATTTAAACACCTTTCTGAATGTCCCCACCTTTCGCATACTGACTCTACCTACTCTTCTCCCACTTGTCCTTCACCAGGCGTTCATGCTGTCATTGGACATAAAAGATGCCTATCTTCACATCCCCATTCACCAACGGTTCAGGAGATTTTATCAGTTTTCTGTTGCTTCTTTTCATTTTCAGTTCTGTGCTTTGCCCTTTGGTCTATCTGCAGCACCGAGGGTATTCACATAATGTTCAGCCCCTGTCATAGCCTACTGCAGGCTACAGGGCATGCACATATTTCCATATTTAGATGACCTGCTTCTCCTGGCTCCATCTGCAGACACCCTTCTGGAGAATCTTTCCTGCACAATGTCCCTTCTGAAAAGGCTACGATTTACAATCAACCTTCAAAAGTCTTCCCAAGATCATGTCTTCCTGGGGTACAAGTTTCTAACAAGCAGAATGGTAGCATGCTTACCCTCAGAAAAGATCCTTTCCCTTACCTTCTACTTCCAGGACCTGCTACCTCTAAAATCTCCAACCACCAGGGAGCTCCTGCACCTCCTGGGGTTCATGGCTTCAACTATTCCAATGCTTCCTTTTGCCAGACTGCATACGAGGAAATTTCAGTGGTTCCTTAGAACACTTTGGAAACAACACTCTCAACCTCTGGAATTTGTTGTGCCCATCCTACTTTGTTTGATAAAGAAGTTAAAGTGGTGGATTCTCCAGGTCTCCAGAAGTCCAGGTCTGCCCCTTCAGCCTCTTCCCCTCACCCAGGATCTATACATGGATGCATCAGACACAGGCTGAGGTGCAACTTTGGAACACTGGAAGGTCAGGGATGTGTAGTCCCACTTCAGGCAAAGGAGCACATTAACATAAAGGAAATGAGAGCATTGATCTTTGCCCTCAAAATTTTCAAGCCCAGGATTTCACCAGGGGTCCTAAGGTGGTTCACAGACAATACCACAGTTCTCTGGTACATCAGCAAGTGGGGGGGGGGTGAAGTCCTGTATCCTTTGCAGACTGGCATTATACATGTGGGGGCTAGCCCAGTTTCTGAGGTAGTGACGTGCTGACGTCTGCTTTATACCAGACGTCTCTTTATGACCAACATACGCTAACTGGTGTGTGGCGTTGCAAGTACCATACTGTAGCATTTAGACTTTGGTATACTGGCTGGATATACGAGTCAGGTGGAGGTGGACTCTCTCATATTATGAATACTGCAGCATATAAACGAGAAGGACATCTATGGTTATGGTAAGATTTTGCACACCTAGTCTTTCTTGACACTAACAGTGCAGACAGTCCTGAGTTTGTTGTCCTTAATGCTTGTTCCAGCTTTGACTTTGACCTCAGCAGGAGACTTTTCTGGGCTTATCCCTTTCGTTATCTGTCACCTTTTCACTATGGATGATAAAAGAGCCAGATGATCCTGATAACCCCAAGTTTGAGACTTGTGACCCTTACTGTTGAAGGATGACCTGTAGTATCTTTGGTGTGTAGTGTGTGCACTGCGCAGCTTAGCATCCACTACACATTTGCCACTGCATTTCATATTCAACTTGGGGGGATTAATGATCTCTACATCCTTTGTTCTCCACTATCCTTCTTAGGATCACCACGCTAAGCACATGTGTTTCCCATAAGTCCTTCCACTGTAGCCATTACCAAAGTATGTTATATTAGCTCCTTCTTGCATTGACGATCCTGTACATGTGCAAAGCATTGCTAAAATCACATCTAGAGCACTGTTGGGTTTAGGCTGCTACAGAAAAGAAGGGAGCCTGTCAGTGGAATTTAACTCAGTTTCCCACATATTGATGAGCCAGAAGGCTGCAGTATAAACTGAAACTTAAGCTGTTGTATATGCATTCAAAGATTGGACAGAAAGAGGTGATATGTTTTGTGAACACTAGTATGGGATGATAACTGAGAAGGTTGAGATTGAGAGGAATGGCTAGGTTTAGAAGAAGGACATATGGCTATCATTTAGAGGAGAAATGATCTGTGTGTGACTTAAGTAATTTAGTAGAGAAGAGGTGGGGAGACCCTGTTGCTCATTGTTGGCGGTAGTAGAATAGTAAGGAATAAGCTGGGGAGTTTCAGGTGCACAGAGAAAGGATTGAACTGATGGAGTTTACCTACACAGAGGCTAGCTTCAACACTGATCAAATTTAGAAGACTGTAAGTTATGTTCTGTTAGCTTTTTGACACATTCAGTATTTAAGAACACTGATGACTTGTGTACCCCTCCATCCAGCCATTTATTTATTTTCTGATAACTCAAATTATTGTTTACAGAGCTGCAGAGATGCTAGACTATCCCAGCAGCAAGGAGTGCAAGGCTTTGTAACTCGTTCTGGACCTTGTGCGTGTCTGTCATTTATTTTAAAAGAAAGCAAGCGACATTAAGGGTGCACAGCAGTATGCCATACTCTAAGGAAAGTCTTTACAGCGAATATTTTTTAGAAAAAATAATGGTATTAGTTATTCCGTCAGCTGTTACTTCTGTGCAAGACAAATTGTTCCAGCTGCAGTTTTAATTTCATCAACACTTAATTATCTAATGATATCAAATGTCTAAAGAAACTTAAGTCAAACATCTGCTATTAACATGTAAACAGCTTTATAATTATTTTGAAATATTAAGACAAGGTTCCTAATTATATTTTAACTTTTTTTTCTGTATCCTCAATGATTCATCTAACTTAGTGCACACTACATGTAACTAGAATTTTCATTTTACCAGACCCCCAGAGATCATTTACACTGGCATACTTTACTTCAGTTGATAATGGCCTGGGGGACTTAAATGTTGTGAATGTTATCTGCATTGTTTTATGGTAGCAGTCAAGGGGTGATGAGTACCTCTAGAGCAGTCCCAGCTCTTACCATTGGTGTACTCAGTGGTTATTTTACACTTTTTTTTTCTTTTACCCATTGTTACTAGCCTCGTCATGCTAACCTCCTGTTTCTTGGTTGTAATAGCTTCACAGGTAAGTACTAGGCTTGCTGCCCTTGTGGGCCATTTTAAACCTAGTTAGTTTCTCTTCTTGTGTTCAAAATAACCTATCCCATTTGGTTTTAGATTGGCCTTATCCATCCCACCGTCGATAATTATATATTACTTCTAATAAGAGTAACTAGAGTCATACCATAGATAATATGAAGGGACCCATGCATGGTATAAAGCTTTTAGAAGCTGCTTCTGTCCATTAATAGTACAGGGGCAGTCCTGGGGTAAACGTTCTGTATCCAATTCATATATCTAACTTGCATTTGAAAATAGACAGGGATGAACTTTGTTTTATATGGCTGAGGAGTCTGTTCCATAGCAGTGAAATATACATGTGCCTCCACACCATTTTGTTGATGCTGCAGAACAGGATGTTCATCGTGCATACAGCTGCAGTCATAACAGATGGGTTTTCCTGCCGTCGGGCGGGTCCTCGGTCGGCCGAATTCCAAAGTCTAGGTCCAGCGTCGGTTGTCGTCGCTTCTTCCCTGACGTCAGTGCGACAGGGGTATAAAAGAACCAGCCGACGCCATTTTCTTCAGTCTTTCTTGCCACGCGGTGCCCGAAGCAGAAGCAGTTCGCAAGTGCCAGTCGGCCAGCTCCTGAGATTACGAATATTTTGCAACCGAAGTCTTCTTGAAAGCTAAGTACCCCGTTGGGGAAACTTTTCTTGCCTCAGACCGATGTCAGACAAAGTTAATAATTGCATTTCATGTGGGAAGCAAATACCACATAAGGATTTTCATTCCCTCTGCATTCCTTGCTTAGGCCCAGACCACGACGTCTCAGCCTGTCGTTTTTGTGCTACATTCAACAGACGCACCATTAAGCATCGGGCATAGTTCACCCAACACTATTTTGGCAAAAAATTTAATTACATTATGTCGTCGGATACTCCGACCCCAGTTTTGAGTAAAAGACGCAAAGATAAGGACCGAAATACGAGGTCCGTGGCTTCTACCGACACCACACCAAAGCCGACTACAGGTGGTCCGGTTCTCAGTGAGGTGCCTACGCAGCCCCTGACTACCGACGACACTTCATTGGCGGTGTCTACTGTACCCGAGGTCGCAGGCTCTTCGGCCCACACCCCGACTACCGATACCGAAGCCACTCTTGGCGGTGAAACTCAGAGTTTAGACAGGTCTGCCACCTCTCAAGGTGTCTTCAGGCCTTCCTCTTCTTTTTCCATCAAGGCTTTCACTAAGTCTAAAGCAGCCATGCATACTAAAAGACAAGCTCCACAGGGCCCTTCTCAAGGCCCCATGCCTAAAAAGCAGATGCTCAAAATGGCTGAGGATTTGATTACTGTTATTAGGGGTTCTCAACCCCCCCCCCCAGACAAAAGGCCCAGAGTGGAGGAAGAATCCCCCTCCTCGGACCAGGCCTCCATTATTTCAGAGTATTCTGATGACCAGGAACATTCATACTCCCCTTTTGAAGATTCTGATGCAGAGGAGTCCATTCCCTCCGTCTTCCCCCCCCCCCCCTGAGGATTACTCTTTTGGGGAAACCTTGCATACCTTGAGGGAACACTTCCAATGGGAAGGCTAAGAGTACTCAGACTCCAAGAAAAGGCTTAGGGATTTTCTCTTGCTCCCTCAGCACAAGCCTCTGGCTATACCTCCTGTCTTAGACATTCTAGATGATGTGTATTCGGAGGCCTGCCTTAACCCAGACTCTTTACCTCCAGTCCCAGTCAAGCCTGACCGGTATTACCGGGTTCCTGACTCACACCAATTCCTATACAAAAGCCATGCAGCTGACCCAGAAACTATCTCACAGGGCCCCAAGGGAATTAAGGCCTCCACTGCTAAAAATCCATTACCTTCAGAGAGAGATTCCAGAGCTTTAGAAAGGTGGGGGAAAAAGGTATACACCTCGGCCACCTTAACCATGAGAGCATTAAACTGCCAGTTCCATATGTTAAAGTACCAACAGTTTCTGTTATCACAGTTGAGAAGCAAAATGTCACAACCTGAACAACCATACTTGAAGGAGTTGCAGGATTTGATGCATAGTGCAGAACAAGTGGGTAAACATACCTTGCAATGTGGTTTTGATGCTTTAGAGGCCTCATGTAGAGCTGCTGTTACAGGATCAGTCATACGTAGACATGCCTGGCTGAAAGAGCAAACCTTACCAGATCATGTCAAAGCTAAATTACTAGATGCCCCTCTGCAAAAAGATGTATTATTTGGTGTTGAAGCTGAGGAGGTATTAAAGAAAATGGAGGAAAAGGCTAAATCAATGCAAACAGTGAAAGATTTCCTACAGGTACAACCTCCACGTTTCAGTAGAAATTGGCCTTCCAAAAATTGGTCCTTTCCAGCTACGGACAGACCACAAAGAGGTAAATACAGGCACCCAAGGGGCAGAGGGCAATCTCAAGGATCGTTTAGAGGCAGACAATGGCAGGCACCTACACTAAGAGGTGGTGAGGATAGTTCACAGCCATTCAGAAAGCAGACCCAATGACTTTCACCTTTGCATGCCAAGCAAGGCTCAAATGGCAGCACCTTAGGTGGAAAACTGGCATTATTTTCGAAAAATTGGCATATTGTCACAAAAGACAAATGGATCCTGGACATTATAGACAGAGGCTACAGATTCCATTTTCACACCCTTCCAAAAATGAGAGGCATGCCAAACCTGCCACACAATCAAAGGGCAGAGGCACAAAAACAAATTTCAGATCTCATGGACATGAAAGCTATTCAAGAGGTACCTACACAAGAACAAGGTCAAGGTTTTTACTCCAGACTATTCCTGGTGCCAAGGAAGGGAAAAGATTGGAGACCTATTTTGGACCTATCCATCCTAAACACATTTTTACTCGTGCCAAAATTCAAGATGCTCACATTGGAGCAGCTTCTTCCCATGCTGGGCAAGGAGTCTTGGCTGGTAACATTGGGCCTCAAGGAGGCATACCTGCATGTCCCAATCAGACAAGATTGCAGAAGATACCTCAGATTTCTTGCAGGTTCAACCCATTATCAATTCTCTGCTTTGCCCTTTGGCTTATCTACTGCGCTCAGAGTATTCACGAAATGCCTGGCATCAGTAATTGCCTACTGCAGACTTCAAGGGATACAAATATACCCATATTTGGACGACTGCCTGATCCAAGCGGACAGCAAGCACATACTTCTGAAACGTCTGGCTTTTGTAATAATGTTGTTGAATTCTCTGGGATACACAATAAACAAAAAGAAATCAAGGCTAATACCCTCTCAAACAATAATTTTCCTGAGTGCCAACTTGGACACAAACACCCAGATGGCCTACCTCACACCAGAGAAACAGGGGCAACTAACTCAATACTTCAGAAAACTAGCAAATTTCACCAGGCTGACTGCAAGGAAAATCCTGCAGGCTCTGGGATTCGTGGCATCTTGCATCCTACTAATCCCATGTGCAAAGCTGCATATGAGGAAACTTCAATGTTACCTGAAAAACCTATGGTCTCAACACAGCCACAGTTTGGAAACAATAATACCACTGATTCCATGTCTTCAAAAGGAATTTCTGTGGTGGGCTCAAGCATGCCAAAGAAACACAGGTCTCCCATTCTGCAAGCCTCAAGCAAATCAAGTCATCACAACAGACGCCTCGGACTACGCCTGGGGGTCGCACATGACAGATCGGTGCATTCAGGGCAAATGGTCCCAAAAAGAAAAGCACCTACACGTCAATCAAAAGGAAATGCTAGCAGTAATAAATGCTATTATAGCTTTCAAAAACCTTCTGCATCCAGGTCAGCTATTGATAAGGATAGACAACACCACAGTAATGTGGTACATAAACAAACAGGGAGGAACCCATTCATACCCCCTATGCAGGCTGGCCATGTCTCTTTGGAACATGGCTCTGGAATTACAAATCGAACTTCAAGCACAGTACTTGCCAGGCAAGGAAAACACGCTGGCAGACAACCTAAGCAGAAATATGACAGATCCACACGAATGGAAGTTGCATCCTCAAGTTTTTACAGAGATAATTCAAGCATGGGGAAGGCCAGACATAGATCTGTTTGCCTCCCACAAAAATCACCAATTGGCAAAATTCTGCTCAAGGACCTTTCATCCACAGGCCTGGAGAGTGGACGCACTCTCTTTCAGTTGGACAACAATGACAGTTTATGCCTTTCCACCTCTTCCTCTGCTGCCCAAAGCTCTATTAAAAACCAGAGCAGACAGACCAAAGTTGATTCTCATTGCTCCAGACTGGCCAAGACAACACTGGTACCCACTCCTGAGGAGCCTGACGCATTCCCCACCATGGATCCTGCCTCTAATGCCTCTTCTTCTGACTCGGCACAGCTTCAAAACTCTTCACAGTCAGCTGAAAACACTCAATCTGGCCGCATGGAAGATTCCTTAACTTCACAACAGACCCTACTCTCCAAGGAGGTGCAGGATGTCATTTTGGAGGCCAGAAGGCCTTCTACTAGAAAATCTTACTCCGCAAAATGGAAACGGTTTTGTGCCTGGAATGAGAAAAAGGGTCAGAATCCTGGAATACTGAATTTACCTCAAATATTACAGTATCTAGCTGAGATGCTAAGCAGTGGACTTTCATTCTCCTCCATCAAATTCCATGCCTCAGCCATTTCTGCAGAATACAACACTGATCCTCCTTTATTCTCTCACCCCCTCTTAAGACAGTTCCTCAGAGGGGCTAAGAATATAAAACCCCCAAGGAAACAACCAGTACCTGCTTGGGACCTCAATTTAATTCTAGAAAAACTGACCTTGCCTCCTTTTGAGCCAGCTGCCTCAACAGAACTGCAATATTTGTCCTGGAAAACAGCCTTCCTTCTGGCTATCACCTCAGCTCGCAGGGTATCGGAACTACAAGCCCTCATGGCTGTGCAGCCTTTCATCATTTTCCATCAGGACAGAGTTTCCTTACGAACCAATACGTCCTTTATGCCAAAGGTGGTATCCAGGGTAGCTTTGAATTAGGCTATCCACTTACCTACCTTTTACCCTAATCCTCAAAACAAAGGGGAGAGACTACTACATTCCTTGGACATCCACAGACAACTGCGTTATTATTTGGACAGAACAAAGCCTTTCAGAAAATCAGAGCAACTCTTTGTGTCCTATGCTACAGGAGCTCAAGGGAAGCCAATTTCCAAACAGACAATCTCAAAATGGATAGCCCCCTGCATACGCTTTTGTTACTCTTTTCATGGTAAAACTGTACCTGCAGGCATCAGATCTCACTCCACAAGGGCCACAGCTACCTCTGCAGCTTTCCTCAGGGGGGTTCCTACCAAAGATATTTTGGAAGCAGCCACTTGGAGTTCTGTGCATACCTTCTCCAGGCACTATCACCTACCATTATACTCCAAATCTAGAGCAGGCTTTGCCACTGCAGTCTTGCAGGGCATCCTGGCTCCTCCTAGTTCCACCTAGTGCCTACCACCCCTTTCTTAGCTTTGGGATTCTACCCATCTGTTATGACTGCAGCTGTATGCACGATGAACATAGTACAGTTTTGTACCTACCATAAATATAGATGTTTGAGTACTAATACAGCTGCAGTCCAGGTTTCCCTCCCTCCTTCCCCTCTTGGGACAGGCCTAATGGCCAACACCTCCACATACAACCTGACTGGGATATTCATTTATGGTGTATTTGCTTGCAACTACTGTTTTTTGATTATATTGCATTGCATTTTTACATAAATTTATGTATTGCCTTCCTTCTGGGGGCACCTGACATCTGGGGCAAGAAAAACTGAGGAAAATGGCGTCGGCTGGTTCTTTTATACCCCTGTCGCACTGACGTCAGGGAAGAAGCGACGACAACCGACGCCGGACCTAGACTTTGGAATTCGGCCGACCGAGGACCCGCCTGACGGCAGGAAAACCCATCTGTTATGACTGCAGCTGTATTAGCACTCGAACATCTACATTTATGGTAGGTACAAAACTGTACTTTTACATCCCTAGACTGACTATTTCTGATGCCATTTGACTTGCTGTTGTGCACTAAATCCTTCAATATATTGTGTGACTGGCTATGACACCTAACTTCTGTATCATCAGCATAAGTAGTGCCACCATCTTTTCTTTTAAAAGAAGACCCCTTTCTGCGAGCCTTAGCTTCTGTTACTCAGGGCATGAAGCCACATGCACAGTCTGCTAAAAAATGCCCAGAAGCACAGTTCAGAGCCAGCTTTGTGTAATGTCGTGCACTTGTTTTTTGCATTATTACTTATGTTTTTGATATCTCTTGGAATACTGTTATGATAGTTCTACAGATGCATTCCTTGGTGCAAAAAGTTGAATTTAACATATATTTCAAAAGCTGTGCCATATTCTTACAGTTGTTTTATCGCACGTGTCACTGTATTTGCATTTCATTGTAAGCATTGTTATTAAAAGTCCGTTATTTCCTTCAGGAGGATGTCAGCCTAAGTGGATACAAAAAGCACCTTACAATGGAAGCTGCTCCCCTTCCATTGACTGCTGCTGAAGAAGAACTGAGGCAAATTAAAATTAATGAGGTATACTTTTTAAAATATTTTCTGCAAGCTGTAAAGCTGTACCATAGTTTCTAGATTTGTGTATTTTTTTTTTTTTTGCAAAGAAAGGCTCTATACTAATGCCCTCTAATTTGGTATCTGTTCAGAGAGCAAATGAGCAGACCAGGAGAACAGCCACATAATTATTTCTGTCTTGCAGGCTTAGTAGTAGCCTTTTTAACATATGGATGCAGTTTTAAACGCCTCTGTAAGATTTAGCAAGTATTGATAGTACTTGACAGACCCAACAAATAACCAAGACTAGGGAAGCACAAAACCATAGTAGAATCCGGTTGCTTATCATAGTTTCAGCTTGGCGAAACAGCCTAGAGGAGTCGCACTTTAGATCCTGTCACAGTGTGACAGGTGTCAGCAAGTGTGAGACATGTTTGTTCTCAACCCCACCCTCAAAAAAAAATCATAAAATGTTAATCTACAACTGAGTGTATTAGACACGGTGCATATTGTGGTAACACTAGTGATTGGTGTTTGTCTAGACAAATGCTGTGTAGCATTTCAGTGCTCCAACTGTTATCACTGCTGGTAATTTTATATCTAAACCTAACAGTGCTTGATGTTTGTTATTCATCTGTTTGGGACTTTAATAATTTAATGTGTTGTTACAGCAACTAACACATGCAATGTGTATGATCTAATGTGTTTGTACACTAACGTATTTGTGTAGTATGTGCTATTATGTTTCTATCCTTTTAATAATTGTACCTTCTTGCTTAGTGTGCAACATTGTAAATTCCACTATGTTTTTCTTATCAGATCTCCATTATTTATGGGATCTGCTCTGTTGGATTAACCTAGACAGAAAAATGGATAAATATATAAATGAATGAATGACTGTTTGCTTATTAAGAGAATTATGAAATACCATTAATAGCAGAGTGGGCATATTGACCATTTCAACTAAATGGGTTTCTTGACACTTTGACATGTTCTTGTGATAAGTTATGCATTTGTAGTGGGTACTACAGTTTATTGTAAGAGTAAAATCCCAATAGGTGAAGACTGGATGGTGTCCAGTTGCCCAGCTGGGATTTCTCTGTTGAGTGAAAATCTGGACATAAAACTAATCAACATGCCCAACATGAACTAAGAATGGCTACGTTCAGTGTATGTTCACTGACATGATGCAGTTCGGAAGTCGATGACATGCTGGTAAGGAGGAGGCTTTGCATCCTGTGTACAGGAGACAAGATGGGAAGGCAGTGCGGCAAAGGATCCAGAGTCTACTATTCAGGGGAAGGACAGACTAGAAATGGTGTGGGAGTGGTGTTAAGGGAGACTCTTCAGAAGACCGTAAGCGATGTCTACAGAATTAGTGACAGAGTCATGGCAATCCAGTGTTAAGGACAGGGCAGTCTTCATTATCTCAACCTACGCCCCACAACAGGTTTGTGGTATTGAGCAAAAGAGTGCATTCAAGCAGCAATTGCCAAACCTACTAGATAAAGCAGGACTACATGAATTGGTCATCAGCAATATGTTACGTTAATGCACATAAAACAGGATATGAAGACATCTTGGATCCACATGGGTGGGGCAACAGGATTGAAGAAGGAGAGGTCATTCTGCACTTTGGTTGGATTAATGGCTTAATGGTCACCAAGAAATGGTGTAGCAGGAGAGATGGTCAGAAGAATCGCATACAAGTGTAGCTAACCTGCATCTCGGGTAGATAGATTTCCTCCTAGTAAATAAAGGACACTGGAGTAGAATCGGTAATTACAAAGTTATGCCAAGTGAAACAGTTGGCCCATAGCATAAACCACTGGTTGCCACAGGCAGCAGCAAGCAGTGATCAGTGAAGGCTCTGAGGTCAGCAGAGACCGTGCTGAAGACCTGATAGCTGACTGGAGAGAAAGCACAAGAGTTCAAGGAATTACTCTAGAACCTCAGGAAGAAAAAGAAGAAATAAGTGGAGTTGAAGAAGAATGGCATTGCCTTAAAGCAGTATGTGTGAGGACTGCAGAACAGATATGCATCCAAGCCAGGTATTGAAATAAGGTACAAGAAGAAAGCTGGTAGTGGAATGCAGACGTCCCGGAAGTCGTTATAAGAAGGCATGCAGGAAAAAGTGGGAGATAGCCAACCAGTCTTCCTTCTTAGCCTTTAGGTTTTTTCTAACAAAGAGGCGAAGAGAGGAGTTGCAGTAGCAAAAAAAAAAGGTATTTGAGGCACTCTACCAGCTTCTGGAAAGTGAAACAGTAGATGGCACAAAGAAACTCTATCTGGTTGCAAGTTAAAGACAGAAAGATAAAGGAGATAATAAGATGCCCTTTGTAAGGGATGCCAGTAACAACCTGCTCACCAGTCCACAGGATATCAAAGGCTGATGGAAGGAGTACTTCCAGCAGCTTCTGAATGAAGAAAACATCATAGAAGCTGTACTGTCCCAGACACGGCCTACAGTGAGAGAAGACGATCCCACCCTAGAAGAAATGAAGTTAGGGAAAGCAGAAAGGGCAGTTGACGTCACAGCAGATATGATGAAGATAGATGTTTGGTATGTTAAGGAAGAAATGTCTTCTCAAAGTACTCAAAGCATTACAGAGAAAGGTTGAATCCCAGATGACTGGAGAATAAGCCTACTATTGTCAGTATCCTAGAACAAAGGGGACTCCGTAGCTGTGGGGGCAGTACAGAGGTATCAAACTCCTATTGCATGGCATGAAAGTTTTGGAGAGGGTGACTGAAAAACAAATGTACAGAGTTGTAGAAAGTAAGATGGCGGATAAGCACTTCAGATTTAGATCCGTATGCAGCACAACTGACCATATGTTTGCAGTGAGGCAGAGAGTTGAGAAGAAATTACAGATGGGAAAAGGAGAAAGCATAAAACGAGGTCACAAGAAATCTGATTTTTGGGCATTCCTGTGGTAGTTTGAAGTCCAATAAACGTTTGGTAGAATTAGTGCAAGCTATTTATAAAGACCTAATAACTCGAGTATGAACAGTGATTGGTCTCAGAGAGAGTTTCCGTAGTGGGAGTGGTTGTACATCAGACTTCAGCTGTGAGCCCACTGCTGTTCATACTTATGATGGACTACATTAGCAAACAAGTTGGAGGGGACATTTAAAAAAAAAGTCGCTGTATGCAGATGATGCAGCATTGCAGACGGACTCTATGCAAGAACTTCAGGAAAGGGCAGGGGAATGAAATGCAAAACTGAAGGCACATGAGGTAAAACTGAGTACATATAAAACAATTGTAATGGTAGCAAATGGAGGAAATCAGAAGAAGTTGAGGACTGAGATACATGGGAAAATAGTGGAACAGGTTAACAGCTTCAGGTATCTGGGAGGGATGGTTGAGGAGAAGAGAAGTCTGAATGATGAGGTCAAAAGTAGAATCAGAGGGGCTTTAGTCAACTAGTACAGTGCGTCAGGGGTAGTGTATGACAGCAGAATGCCAAAGCAGCTGAAAAGTAATGTGTGCAAAACAGTGATAATAACAATGCTACTGCATGGTACAGAAACCTGGCAGTAAAGGAAGAGACATTGAGCAAGCTAGATGTGATGGAGATGGTGTGCGACAAGTGGTAGGATCTTCACTGTGGGACAGATGAAGAAATTAGAACATCAGAACATTAGCCAAAGCAACTCCAATTGTAGGGAAGGTCAAAGAGAACAGATTATGGTGGTTCGGGCACATGTGCAGAAAAGAGTAGACAATCTGGTGAAGATGATTTGGGGTAGATAGGAAGAAGGCAAGAGGAAGCGAGGGTGTCCAGCAAGGAGGTGGATGGATTGTGTGCCAGAAGAGTTGCAACATCCTGCATGACTAAGTAGGAAGAAGGAGAGTAGCACGGAATCGAGAGAGAGAGAGCTGGTGACAGTTGATAC